>NC_056739.1:102031947-102036947 GCF_019279795.1 Protopterus annectens
TTAAACTAATTATTTAATTAAATGACCAATAAAATCCTTACACAAACTAAACTGTCCAATCAGAAAGAACCTTTCGGTTCCTACTAAAGCATAATCATAAATAAATGAGTCCCATTTGAATGATCAAAATTACACCTTAGCGAACATCATAGCAATGAATCTGTTCTGCTGAAATATCCCTTTGCTGGAAACTCAATTGAAGCACACACCACCACGAACACAAATCTAAATAAAAACAAATGCAAAATACACTTATTCTACAACACCTTTGCAGGAGGCAAGCCCACCTGCACCCCCCAACACCCCCTGCAAGTTATATATACCAACTCCAAGATCTCACTACAGTGACAGACAGGATACATCTCCAATACTCACTGTATTGCGATCTGCATTATAAAGTAAGCAGCGCTGTTAAAAAGAAGTTATGTGCTCACCATAACGTTCAATGTAAGTTGCTCCATCTCGCCTTCATTCATCACTGATGGGTTCGGAGCCAATCCTCGGCTCCGACATGGCCATTTAGCAAAGCTCAAAGATTACCAGTAGCTCAAGACCAAGCCCCTTATCCCAAGATGCACTGCTGGAATTACCTCAGATCTTGTTTGCTGTGAGTACCACACCCTAGAAAGAGGACTAATCTCCCCAGACAGGAAGAACATTGAAAAACCAGGATGAAGTCAGCCTCCAGGTCAACTGTCAGCCAGGTGGGGGAAGGAGGGAGGGATGTGAGAATGAAGGCGAGATGGAACAAATCACATGGAACGTTATGGTGAGTACATAACTTCTTTATGTGAAGTTGTTCAATCTTGCCGTTCATTCATCACTGATGGGTAGTGTCCCTAGCACCCTAAATCCTGGGTGGCTCACGGGAGTACATTTTTTCAGGACCGTAGAACCAAAGGAAGCCCTGTCCCTGGAGGCCTTGTCCACTTTGTAATGAGTGATAAAAGTGTGAGGATTAGACCAAGTGCCTGCAGCACAGATATTATCAAGGGGCAATTTGGATTGAAAGGCCGAAGAAGTAGAGACTGCTCTGGTTGAGTGCGCCTTCACTTTATGCAACAAAGACCTATTAGCAGATGAGTAAGTGTAGGTGATACAATCCGAAAGCCGCTTAGAAAGGGTTGTTTTAGCCACTGGTCTGCCTTTTCTGGCTTCAGAGAATGAAACAAAAAGCTGGTCTGAATTTCTGAAGTCTTTTGTTCTGTCCAGGTAATATCTAAGCTGTCTGTGAACATCAAGTGTGTGCACCCTGTATTCTCATTTGTTAGTATGGTTGGGGAAAAACACAGGCAACTCAATAACTTGGTTGATGTTTGTCTCAGAACATACTTTAGGCAAAAAGGAAGGATTGGTTCTAAGGGATACTCTGTCAGGATGAAAAATCATATAGGGCGGCTTGATAGATAATGCCTGATGCTCTGACACCCTGCGGGCAGAAGTAATGGCCACTAGAAAAATAGTTTTCCAAGACAGAAACTTGAGCTGAATAGATGATGCTGGATCAAAGGGAGGAAGAACAATATGGGATAGCATGAAATTCAAGCTCCAGGGAAAATAAGGAGTCTTCACTGGAGGCCTCATGTGAAAGGTACCTTTGAAGAAGGCTTTGGATAACTGGTGTTGCATAATATTTAGGCCATCAATACCTAGATGAAAATTAGATATGGCTGCTAACTGGACCCTAACGGTCGCAGCTGCTGCTCCTTCGTGAAAAACCTCAGTCAAGAATTTTACTATGGATGACAATGGAGCTTTGTAAGGGTCAAGGTTCTTGTTAGAAGCCCAACTGGAAAATCTCTTCCACTTACTACGATACAATTTTCTGGTGGAATGTTTGTGGGAGGCCAACAAAATTTGACTTGTGTCATATGAAAGATTATGAAGCCTGGCTATACGGGTAACTGGAGCAGCCAAGCGGTTAGCTTCAGTGACTGCAAGGAAGGATGGAGGTCCACTAACGGGTGAGTCAGAAGGTCGGGAACTAAGTCCAGGATCCATGGATCCTCCAAGAGATGATGGTAAAGAAATGGAAACCAAATCTGCTATGGACAATGAGGGACTATAAGAATGACAGTCCTTCCTAGAGACTTTGCGTTCTGTAAAAATCTGGGTATCAGCGGAATTGGGGGGAAATGCATAGAGGAGACCCCGGGGGCCAATCGTGTACAAGTGCATCCCTCAGGGGTTCTCCAGTAGAGGGTATCAGGGCAAAGTAGCTTCTGCATTTGGTGATGATGTGGCTGGCAAAAAGGTAGCAGCAAGGCTGGCTCCATTTGCGGAAAATCCTGTCCACAATCTCCTGTTTGAGGGACCACTCATGTGGCAACAAAATTGCCTTGCTCAGCTTGTTTGCTATCACGCTGGATCTCCCCGGGATGTGCATTGCCAACAGAAAGCGCTGGGATGACACAGCCCACTGCCAAATTCTGAGGGCTTCTCGGCAAAGGGGTTAAGATTTGGTCCCGCCCTATTTGTTCAAATACCAGACCACTGACATATTGTCTGTCTGTAAGGCAATTGTCCCTAGAGGGAGAGAGTCCTGAAAGTACTGCAACAACAGAAGTACCGGTCTCATCTTTCCTCCCCTCTGGCCTTTGGGCTAAGGCCGAGTAGGGGTAGAAAAACAGACTCCGACGGCAGACAGAGTCTTTCCCTCCTGTTCACACCTGGTCAATGTTTCCTTTACCTTAGGCCCAAACAAGGATGAGCCATCAAACGGGGTATTTATGAATGAAGACTTGAAGGGCTCCGCGAAGGAACAGAGGCACATCCAGGCATGCCTACGAAAAGCAATCCCTGCTCCTGCAGCCCTACTCGTCCCATCTGCTGCATATGATATGAGATGCATGGACGACTTCACAATGGAATTAAGGGTAGCAAGCTGGGCAGAAACTTTGTCAGTAACACCTGCAGCTACAGCACCCTGAAGAGTATCTCCTAACTCCTTAAGGAGATCTCTTTGTAGTCTGGTGAAATGGGTCAGATAGTTCAGTGATCGAAGAGTGAAAGTTGCTGAACTGAACATGCGTTTCCCATATCTATCCATGATCCTAGAATCTCTGTTAGGAGGATGGATAGACACAGAAATTTCAGACAATTCCTTCTTGGTGGCTGCCGCCACCACCATGGCATCAACAGGGACTCCCTTAGACAAGAAGGTTTTATCCTCTTGGGCAGAGATAAACTTATTTGGCCTCCGAGGGACAGGCTCCATGAACTCCGGAGACTCCCATGCCCTACAAGAGACTAGTTGCATAACCTCATCATAGGGTGGAGACACCCAGGAAGTGGAAGGTTGAGACCCAAAAGCCTTCAGAAGAAACGACTCATCCTCAGTAGGGTTTTTGGACTGCCAATCACCCCTCTGCCTAAGGATCTCAAGGATCTCTGCAAAGGAGATATCCTCAGAGGGGAATCAAGGGGACCCTTCTGACTCATCCAAGGCGGTGTCAGATGTCAATGACTGGGTCTCCATGCTTGGGGTGGCCGATGGAAGCAGAAGCAGATACAAGCAGTTTAGGGGAAGAAGAGGCCAGACTTGGTGATGAGGAAGTCTTAGGAGATAGTACTCGCCTCATAGCTTTGAAGCCATCATGGCGCCGATGATAAGGAGTCAACAGACCCGAAGGAACCGTGATCCCCTACCGCACTGATGCCGTGGGCTCCAAGCCCGAGGTGGGAGCCGAGCTCACCCTCGCCGAGGCCCCAAGAGGAAGAGTCGGCACCGACAGGTCAGTGCGACTATCCTCCCCAGACCTGACCAGAGAGTGTTGGCTCCTAGAGTCCCCAGTTGGCGCCGAGGATGTCTGAGTAGATGGAGCCGATGACACTGGAACAGGTGTCGGCTCCAAGGGTTCTACAACCATCAGGTCGGTCTCTTCCGGCTCCAAAAAAACAATATGGCTTGGAGGAGGAGCAGTCAATTTCTGGGTAGTAGTCTTCTGTTCCGATGCCTGGGTCGGAACCGACAGCAATTTAACTAGGCCTAGTGCCTTTAAGAGCTTCTGTACCAGTCGGTCCATGTCCGAATCCAAAAGTCTAACAGAGGACCTGGAGAAATGCACCAATGGTGCCAACTGGATTAATGGAGAAGAAGGAGATTCGGAGACTGGTTCCAAGGCAGTGCCCCAGGTCCGAAAGGAAAAGACTGTCGGCTCCGAAGGCTGTGGAGCCGAAGTCACAGCAAGTTCCACTTTCTTTGATTTTTTTTTGACTTAGAGTCTGAAGAGGATTTGGAGGACTTCGATGACTTGCTGGCTCCATACTGATCAGTCAAAGCTTCCACAAAGGTGTGCTTAAGAAGACCCCAATCCATGAGCTTTCTCTTCCTCTCAGCAAGCACCCTGGTGGAAAAGGAGTAGCAGATACTGCAGGACTCCTGAAAGCGCACCTCACCCAGACAATAAAAACATTGAACGTGTCCATCTATGACATACATCTTTTGTCCACAGTCTGGACATTTTTTGAAACCAGACTTAGGATGTATGTCTTTATCTCCCGACATAATAATAAACAAATTCTATCACCCTTTAAACAAGAATAACAACTAAGCAAACACACACAATATTAACAATGCCCAAAAGGCCACACTGTATATATAAATCTAACTCTATATATATATATATATATATATATATATATATATATATATATATATATAGAACAACACAAAAAACTAACCGTATATTCAGTTAAAAATACCTAACTACAAAAATGCGCTAAAGCTACACTACTAAAGGCCAAAGCCAACACTAGCAAAGAAAAGACCACGAAAAATAACGTACGGGAACACTAAGCAATAGTCTATAATGAAAATATAAGAAAATTTTTAAGAAAAACTTGCTATTTCGTTGAATAAATCTCAAGCAGAACTGGAAACCAAGAGATCAGTGCCGCGGCAAACTAGATCTGAGGTAATTCCAGCAGTGCTTCTTGGGATAAGGGGCCTGGTCTCGAGCTACTGGTAATCTTTGAGCTTTGCTAAATGGCCGTGTCAT